>NC_066847.1:4564843-4609843 GCF_001640805.2 Lates calcarifer | reverse complement strand
GGCCCCTCTCAACACAATTAAGCACCCAACACCCATAAATTAAACACATATAGGATTCATATCTCAATGATATTCCTGTTGACCATGAGAGCCTTGTTCAGCTTGTACTTCCATTATGAGTGTAGTCACAGACTGTGTTCAACCAGAGCTCTCCCACTCAACTTAAATCAACCAGCGACATGACACATTAGGAAATGTTCCTACCAGCCCAACACAGAAAAGTTGTGGGCGCCAAAGAGACGGCGACACTCTCGCAGTGTGTCATGTTGCTATTTTAAGAGAACTCATTCACTTTGGCATACGGTAATTGAAAGATGACGGCAGACTGTATTCCCTGAGAAAATGATAATTCACCAGTGGTTTCAATGGGAGGAAGTGTTGAGGAACAAAAGGCATTTTTATGGCTTCAGTGCCGCGGTGGTGTGCGATCTGAATGCTGTGAAAATTGGCGTGCATGCAGAGGTCAGGCCTGTTTTAGTATCAGCTTAGTCTCATGAGTGACACATGACACACTGGCAATATGGAGTAAAACTGTAAAGATACAAGTATTTGAAGCCTTGTTACAGGTTGATTAATAAAAATTCCTGCTTTGATTTGAAGGTGATAACTTCGTCATGGTTCAACAATTTTATTTGTCAGTGCAAAAGAAAGAAGTCAAACAAAAGCCCCTGTCAGACAAAGAACCTGTAACATTATCGGGTTCATTTCTGTTAAGTGGCAACTTCTTGGCTTCCAAGCACTGATGTCTGTTTGCGATACAATAAAACAACAAAACTGATGAAGGCTTCAAATCCTTGATATTTTACCATTTGAAAACTGACACTAACAAACAGTCTGGCCTCAAACTTTCTTCAGTGAAACTGTGCTGCACTCTGCTTTTATAGAGTTGACCCCTCCCACATCTATCAGCTGCAGGTCGTCAGTCGTCAGCCGAGTCAATCAGGTGTTAAAAATGATCAGTAAAATCAACCACAAATATAAAATATCCAAAAAAATCACCATGAATGTAAAACTACTGACAATCTGCTCATTCATTCTGAGACATAAACCATCAAATTACATGTAAACTAAATTACACTGCAACAGTTCAGGCACTTCAAAACTTCTAATCTTTTATAAAAATCTTATTTGCCTGAAACAAAGGAGGAAAACAAATGAGCCAACCTGTTTACAATAAAAACTTTTATAAATTAATGTCACAAGTTAATTTGGAACAAGTTCCCAAATACTTTCTATACTGCCAGAGTTTTTAAAAATTGTTTTAAAAATGTACACACTCTATTTTCAAAAAAATGACTTAATAAGAGGAAGATTTTTGCAGTGCTATCCTTGGTATTTGTACCAGGAACTCTAGTTAAAAGTTGAGTTATTTAAGTCATTTGACCTTGTTGTTGCAGACACGAAAAAATACACGAAACACATGTTTTGGGGTTTATGAGATTTTTCCCTCTTTAAGATGAGAACAAGAAAACACACACTCATGGTCTATTTTTCCAGGTCACACAAAACAGAAACATTTTTGTTTTCTTGTTTTCTAATTTCCAGATTCATACTTTTGCTTCAGTGCCACAGTGTCTCCATCACCTCTCTGCTGTAGCCGTGTTACCTGAATGTATGATGCAAACTGTTAACTTAGCTGAACATTAGATCACCACTGTGATTTTATTTCATTAAAAGAAACTCATGAAGTGATTTAATCCGACCCCTTCTTGTCTGGTATCTCAACCCAAACCTCAGCAGGAGTGAGGATTCATCCACCTCAATTCAGCTCTTTTTTTTCCCCTTGCCATTAAATCTCTGCGTTCCACAGTGTGTGACAATATTACATAATTTTCTGCTTGATTCAACCCAAAATATTGTCGATGCTGACTAATGTCAGTACCATAGGTTTCCCAGAAGAACAGTGTATTGTAACGAGGTGATCAATGTTACTCTCTTCACCTGTCAGTGGTTTTAATGCTGTGGCTGATCGGTGTGGTCTGCATGTCTCATGCAAAGATACAATCTGATGTATTTGGAATCTTTGAAAACTACAACTTATTGTCTGCACAATATGAGTTTATAAAGATGAACCCATCGGTTAATCTTAAGTACTTTCTGTTGAAAGATAAAAACCTCAGGCTTCTCTCTTCTGTTCCAGCAGTAAGTTCAGTTGTACAACAGAGAGGGATGTAGATGCTCATTTATGCATTGTTACGGTTAGGAAAAGGTATGATACCAGAGGATTTAGCTTCTTTTCCCCTGAAATCAACCATTAATTAACAATAAACAATTTCTCCTCACTATCTAATTGGCATCACATTTGTCAAGATACAGTTAAAGAGACTGCTTAATTAATTAAACATGAAATAGCACCTTCACAGAGTGTTTGAGAATACAGATGTAACCGTGGAGTTTTTTTTCTCCACGCACACCAACACCTCCACCCCGCCCTCTGAAACTAAATCCAGCGCCAGATTTGATAAGATTTGTTCTCTTTATCACTTTAATTAGCACCTCCCTCCTGTCCCCTTTGCAAATGAGGGGTAGGTGAGGGGGTTCGGGATTTGATGACTTAAAATGCACACAGCTAACGAGTTATTCATACCCTGCACAGCTGTTAAGGCAGTTTAGCTGCTTCTTCTCCCCTCTCCCTCCTTTCTCTTGATGCTTACTTGTCGAGGAGGGAAAGGTGGCAAGAGGCCTCACAACTGCTCCATTATCTTGGTAGAGAAGCTCTCTGATTCAAAAATGGCCGTAATTTCCATCATTCACCTGTAACAGGAAAGATTTACAACTAATTACATCTCAAACTTGGATCTTTCCTGGAACTTATGACCATTTTTATGCAGCTCTGTCCAGGTTGTGAAGAAGAAGGTGTTACGTAGGCAAGCAAGGTGTCAAAGAAAACCAACACCTGACGGCTTTAAAGCTGTTTCTGTTCAGAGCTATGAGCACATTTCTATGCATGTTGTATACTTGTGCGCTCCACCATTGCCCATCTGTCACTGTGCAATTATGATCAGAGGAAAGAAGTGCCTGAATGAAGTATCCGCACCTCAGCTCCCATGCAGATTGCCGACCAGGACGTGTCAACTTCTCCTGGATCAGCATCCCCATGATTGGAAGATCACAACTCACATCTACAAACACTGACACAGATGCGAGCACGCTTTACTTAAATCCGCTGAATTAAGTTCAATAAGGTTCAAATATTGCAAAGGTTCTATGCGGTTTAAGGACATTTAGGAATATCAGAGACAAAGACTGAATAGGATTCCTCTCCGTCTTGTTTGGAAATTTGATTGGAAATGCCTCGGTATGAAAACCTCCAGGGACAGGTTTGTGAAAAAGTCAAAAACTGCCAAATTCAGTGAAAACGCTCATACCTTAAATCCATCGGTTTATCTGCTGAGATGCTTTCAGCTCTCTGGTTTAAAAAGGAAAAAACAGCCCAAAAACTGAATATATTAAACACAATTCAGACTGATAAGTGGCGAGGCACTTTGACGCGCCAACGGCCTGAAAATCTGTGATGCAACTTTCACTGTTGAGTCTGTTTTGGTCAATGCATAAGTGGAACCATTGTGACAAGTGGCGTCTGCTGAGTGGTGTTGTTCATCGATGAGTTATTGCTTTAAAATGAAAGTGGTAAGACAGGTTTAGAAAAGGAAAATGGGTTCAATTAGTACTTCAAATAACAAGAGGCCACTTCAGCTAAATTCCTAGAAAATGAACAACAGGCTGCAGACTCAATAAATAGAGATGAGATGATTTTCACAGTGATTTTTTAAATCTCCCTCTCACAGGCTGCACAGTCAGTGTTTAATTCTTTATCATGGGACAAAGAAAGCAGCAAAACCAACATTTATTAATATTCTAGCTTATTGTAGACTGATTTTTCTTTTCCTATCCCCAAACTAATATCGCTTTTATAAAGTCCTTGCTTTGTAAAATGCTCTTTTTCACTAAAAAAGAGACTAATATCAATGGAAAAATCTATTTCCGTGGCTTTAAACACATGGTCAAGTGAATGGACTGCAGGCTTTGGCATAAACTTTGACGATAACAGAGTTCTTTGGAAGCTCAGCAGATCCATCTGTCCGTTTCACAACATTATGCTTGAGATGGTTGAATTGTAAACAGAGGTGGAAGGTCTGAGCGCCGTGGAGCCACAGCTGTGCTGTTGTGTCTGCATCCAACCCTTCAAACAAAAGCTGTTATGGCTGAGACTGAAGAGAGAAATAAAAGGGCAGCCAAGAGGTGTCGGCCCCAAACGTAAATACAGGACCTGGAATGTAAAACCCAGATGCTGAGACTGTTTGAAACCAGCCACAGGCCCAAAGGTGAGGAGTTACAGAAACCACCTGACTATAAGTGTCGGACTGAAAATTAGAACGTGTTAATAAAATTAATCAGCATAATTCAAGGGTATGTGCCACTTTTTCCCAGAAATCAGCATTCATATTCATGTGAGTGTGATGTTGCTGAATTAATATGATCAGAAGGACGGTTTCAATCCCCCCTGAACATGTTTAATCTTGTCTCAAAACTGGAAGGCAAAGAGCAAGAGAGGAGGGTAGAAAGCAATTCTGTGATTAATGTTATTAATTTCCACACCTCTAACCTTCTGTTTCCGCTTCTCCACATTTGGAGGTTTCAGAGAAACCATGTTTTTTTTTCTCTGAAAATATTTGGCTTTTACCAAGCAGCTCATCAGATGAGAGAGGGAGCGAGAGAGAGAGAGAGAGAAGTTTCCGATTTTCGTCGGGGTGATCCCGCGGAGATTGCCATCATTAGAATAACTTTATTAGGCTTTCTGCTGCATTTCCTGTTTGATTTACTGCGCAGTCCCAAGGGCTCATGGGTAGGCACTGAGGACTCCCCTGCATGAGCCAGACCTGCCAATGTTGTGCTGCAGCAACCTGAGTGTAACGTCCCTATTAATCTGGAGCTAAACGTAGCAGAAACATAACGAAGGTGCTGCCCAATAAATCTACTGCATGCCTTTAAATGCTGTGTGTGCACACTCTGTGTCAGTGTTTGTGTTTACAGAGAGATAACAACCATATGTGGTCCTGCATAGGATTATGGGTAGAGCGTGCCCCTGGCACTGCCATGGTTCTACTCTTTGGGTCTTTATCAAAATGCATTTTTGTGTTTTACATGAGGTGTTCCACAAAGTCTAATGACTGAGGTATCACAGTGTATCACAATTCATACTGAACTGCACCACAGCCAATTACTTAAGGTTGATATGTGTGGAATACCACAGAATCCTTTGGATTATCCTGATACTGTCACAGTGAAGACCCGGGTGTCATAGCGAATCCCAGACACCTAAAGTTCATATTCATGCCAGAGATTTGAAATTTGTCGGCCATGATAACACTGTGTTGCAATGGGGCTGATCCCGCCATAAGCAACCACCAACTTTCTCAAAACTTGACTTTGTGAGCGCTGAAATCTCGATGTAGCTTCCAGGCAAATGGCGGCAAACCAGCATCAACCAACGACTGGTTTGCCAGAGCTGAAGAGGGGAGCAACTTTAACGACGAAGATGGACTAGATGGAGCACAGCAACTATGAATATGACAGAGGCAATGATGGAAAAACCAAGGAAGGATCCAAGAAGAGAGACTACAGTGACGGATGGCGAGGACAAACATGAGTAACCATTCGTGTGGCTTTTCCACGTATGTAATTACTCCCTTCCTCTCTGTTTTGGGGGTTTTTGAATCTCTGGGACAAATGTTCCCATCGAGGACAAAATGTTTGACCTGTTATTCTTGGATTCCTCTGAACCTCAGCACATGTTTTAAGTCATGTCCACAGAATTTCTGCTGACTTCTGTTTTACAATAGAAGCAGCTAAGACGGCCAGCTCCTTCTCAGCTGCCGGTGATAAAATTATACGTCCTCATGATGCTGTAAAATTCTCAGGATTTTCTTTTAACTAATTGTTGAATGTTGTATATTAAGCTGATGAGCACTAACACTCAAGTATCACATGCGACAGATTATGTAACCAGAAACCGAGAGGGACTGAGCCAAGGTCTGAGCCGTACCTCTCATGGTTTACCCACTTTACTGAGACACTTTACAGTCTGGCAGAGCCACAAGCGTCAGACCAACGCTTTCAGAGTTGTACACAAACTGAGAAGAAATAATATGATGCACACTTCATCTGCATTCATGAAGCCCAAACTCCTGCTTCCTTCAAGTCGCCTGTGAAGTGTTAATGTGCACCGTTGATTGACATCCTCATGAGTACTCTGGGGGGTTTGTGTTCAGTGGAGCATGGATACGTTCTTTAAATGTGTCCATCCTGCAGATGTGCATTATCAGTATAACTCAAGTCACAAAAGTTTGACGCAAGTATTTGATCAGTGTTTGGCTTGAAATTGTCACGTCCATATTGTTTCTGTTGAACGTTTTTATCATTGGTGGAATGTATCTAAGTACATTTACTGAAGTACTGTGCTGAAGTACACTTCTGAGGTACTGCACTGAGTATATCCATTTCTACTTCACTACATTTCAAAAGGAAATATCCTTTTTTTTTTTTACTCCACTACATTTATTTGGCAGCTTTAGTCAGTTCACAGATTTTACAAACCAAACATATGACTGACATAAAATAAGATCCATTATTATCTGCTATTCAACATTATTTTAAATTGAAATAAGCTACAACATAAAACTGCTACTTGCACACTGATTCATGTAGCACTCTTTTTTTTTTAATTATGAGAACTACTATCTTTGATACTTCTGAGCTTTTACTTAAATGTTGCTTTGAATGCAGGAGTGTACTTGTGACGGTGTATTTTTATGTTGCAGTACTGCTATTTTACTCAAATAAAGTATCTGGATTTTATGAATATGAGGCAAAACCGCACTGTTTCTGAATTTCCACTCATAATTAGTTCTTTAAAGTGCAATATTAATTCATCAATGGATTATATGAAATGTACATCCTCTGGAATTAGATATTTCCAAAATAATCAGTGACTCTCCCTGGGTTAAAATTAAACTCAGTCAGTAACTCCACCCTAACCTCAGCCAACCTTCGGAGTCAACTGGAGCCTTTTTGTGGAGATTTCTACAAATATCACAAGAAGATACTGTATCTGCTCGGGCCTTTTTTTTTTTTTCTTTTTCCAAATGTGGCGTACCGCAGCATGATGTGGCATCATCTACAGTATGAATGCTTTCTGGGAAACTTATCTTGTGTAGCCTGCTAATTTTTAAAATAAGCAACAGCATGAGAGGCCCGGGGTAAGAGAGTCAGTGATTCATCAGTCACCATTCTTGTTGTAATTATGATTTCTATTTTGACATCTGGGAAAGTCTTTGAAGTGTGTTTGATGCTGTAGAGAGCCAGCGAACAGCCTAATGGAGACGGAATTTAAAAACTGTTCTGAGCTTGCCAGTCTTCTCTGAGCAATCACCCATGATACCCACCCGTGGCGAAACTCCAGCGTTCAGCACAGAACTGGAGCTCTCCGGTGCCGTCAGGAAACAGTGATTGAGAACCTTTTCAACTCGTCATCCACTAAAATGAAGCTTTGACAGCTGAAAACTTTTTTTACAGCCATTTTGTGGACAGTGGTTTTTAAATTCCCTTACGCTTTTTTACTTATTAGTGAATTCTTGTGACCACCTCCAAGATCAAGAACCACAGTTATAGAAAAGTATTAGCCATCTGTGTTGGAAAACCTTTTCTAAGGCTGAGGCAAGCATGGCTGATCCTTGTGAAAACAGTGATAATGAGGAGGAGTATCGTGGAGTTGCTGGTGTTTGTTGGTGTCTTCACCTCTGTTTGTCAGTGAATAAGTCACTTGTAATGTCAAAATCAGGAAATAATGAAGCTTAATGGTACCTCTCTACGTGATGCGTGGTTTGCCTTGTTTTTTGTTCTTTTTTTTTTTTTTTTTTTTACCTCTTCAGGTGTTAGCACACCTTCCTATCTCCACCTTTAACAGAATCACAAATCGTCCCAAGAGCGTCTGACACTTCTGTTCTTTTCCTTTGAACACACACAATGTTACACTCTGGCTTTTTATTCATGAAAAAAAGAAGAAAAAAAAGAGAGAGAGCAGAACATCAAGGGAAACACTGGCCCAGACTGGCTGGCACATATCTCAGGGTGTTAACAGGTGAGGGTAATTTCCTAAAGGTGCAGACACCTGGCCTCACCTGGGGTTCACAGTGAGGTCAGGACACCTGTTTTGTTTCTTATCTTAACTCCCTGCAGAGGGCTTCGTTATTACAGGTGTTCACACCTAACATTTATTTATTTCAGATTTCACAGGTGCTTCAGATACACTCAGCAGTAGAAGTGAAGATGCAGTAGGAGAGCCCAGGTACAGTCGGTTTGAGAGGAAGAGGCACGACAGAACGTTGATTTCAATTTTGTACGGTGAGCTCTTGCACAAACTTCAAATATATTTACAATAATAAACAATCAATGATTCATAAGATGTGATATTTACAGTTATTACAAATAACGTGTTCAGTGACTCCAGCTGGATGAGTCAGTAACTGGAGTTGATATCTCAGCAGTGGGTTTTAAAACAATTCACATTGTTTCATCTTTTGTTTCCAGAGGAGAAAAAAAACAAAACAAAAACCTCTCTGGTGTCAAAAGAGTCTGGTCAAGTTAATGCCAAGAAATCTGTGGTACAATACAAACAGTTTAATTGTGTAATTAACAATCAATAACCACTTCTAGTTAGAACATTTCTGAAGAAAGGAACCGAGAAACACTTATAAAACAGTCAGTCGTAACAAAATAACTGGTGTTCTCATTGAAATAAACTCATAAAAAAGAAACACTTTTATACAGAATATTTATACAGGAATAGCTTTTTGAATTGGATTGTTAACCAAAGGAAGACACATCGCAGACATCGATTTTCACACAGATTGCATATGTTTTTCTTTCTAAGGTGTTCTATAGGTTAGTCATTTTACCTAAGCTTATTTGCATGATAGTAAAAATTGCATACAACATTAATCGTGAAGCTTGTAGCATGAGTTGCTTGACATACAGCACTTTTTATAGGCAACCTTTAAAGCACATTTCTCCATTTAAAACGTTTAAGACACTTTTTGTTTTTACTGCCCATCGAAATTACATTTATAAATAGAAAAAAGATTGGTGGAATTTAAAAAAGCGCTACGTAACATAAACTTTTAAAAAAAGTAATTACATCAGAAACACTGCATGAACTGCAAATAAATAATGTCGGACAACATAAACATGGTGTAATTCACATTTCTAACTGTGTGGCAATTCAGAAAGTTACAGTGACAAAGGTTTTGCAAAATAATCTAACATCGGCAGTGCCGTATAGTACAAGGCATTTGTTGGCATAGTTTCTTTAAGACTGTATTTTTTTACAGTTACAATATATGTCTATATATATATTTATATTTCCTCCCTAACAAATAATATGTAAAGACTGAGCTATTCTTGGAGATGCACCTGGGCTGGGTGATCACGTTCCAGAGTTTGGAGTGATCCATAATCACTTTATGCGCTTTTTAAAAGAATAACTAATCTGCCAGCAGGCTCCAGACTTGATACCTCATGATTAAGGCCTTGTCAACCACTTGGTCCTCGATTTCATTTGCTATTTTTTAAAAAATCCAGTTAAACATCACGTACGTAAACACCTATCAAAGTCCTAGCAAACTCCAGGGGGACTTTTTTTCTTTTTAAATATAATCAGTAGCTCAAAAAGATAAAGTAAGTCAGTGTAAAACAACAGACATAGAGTGCAGTCAGCAAATATCCACGGCAACATACTTAGAATAATTTTTTGTGCAGATTATTTAAATGATGCATCAGTCTTTACAGTGAATAATACAAGTTTTACAAAATCCAAAAAGTAGTACTTGAGTCTGAAATGGGCTTTCCAGTGTGTGAACACTCACTTCACATAGCCTGTCAGTCTGCAACTGATATATATAAACACTACTCATACAGTCCGTACGCTGTACTGATTAAAAACACTACTTTTCTTTATTTGCAGTGCGGTGGTTCTGTGTCGGCCAGAGCGTTACATTTAGCACAGTCATCAGTCTGTGTGTGCACAAGAAAACTCTCAGTACATGTTCAGACGGGGAGAGTTCTACTCCTTGGCCTCGTGCTCTGACTCTGACTGGGCCTCGGCGCCTCGGCCCAGCTGCTCTTCAATCTTGATGGAGAAGATGGTGTTGTTGGTCTGCGTGCTCTCGTCCAGCTCCTTCAGCAGCTCTCCGCTCTCCCTGAAGTCCGTCAAATCCTCCTCGAAGGCCGGGCTGCTGCTGCTGCTGCTGCTGGTGTTGGTGTTGGTGGTGGCTGCGGTGCTGTTGTTGTTGTTATTGGGCTCCTTGGGCGCCTTGGCGGGGTGATTGACGTAGAAGCGTTGGTTCTGGAAGAACTTGATGATGGTGAGCTTGGGCAGGTCCAGCTGGGCCGACAGGGTGTGGATGGCCTCCTCGTCGGGGTACAGGCCCACGTCCTGGATGAAGCTCTGCAGGATGCCCAGAGCCTCCAAGGAGATCTTCCCTCCGCCGGTGCGGGACTTGATGCTCCCCCCGCGGCTTCCTTCGTCCTCCGTCTCGGCCGGAGAGGCGGTGGAGGGTTGGCGAGGCGGCAACCGGGGGCCGGTGGTGGGCTGCTGTTGCTGCAAAGGCTGCTGGGACAAAAGGGGTTGGGAGGGGTGCTGGAGGGACAGGGAGGGCTGGTGCTGCTGCTGTGACTGGGGCGGCTGAGCCTGCAATGGGAAAAAAAAGGGGAAGAGAAAGGAGACGGGGATGTTATCAGTGAACACTTATCGGCGCCTTAATAAGGCCTTTCATTAAAATCAATTGAGTTGTGAGGAAAAATGGGCCCGCTGTGTATAGAACAGGCACTTGGTTGAAGGAATTTTCCATGTAATATCTCATTGAATGTAATCAGTTCTGCAGATATGATTTTTTTTTTCCTTTTTTGGTAGTGGGAGATTGTGTCTCTCATTGTGGGGGTAGAGGCATCAGCAACACACTGGCAGATACACACACACACAAACGACACAATCAGCCCTACACACAGTGGGAATTCACAGGGAAACTGGCCTCTCTATTATAGCCTCTGCTGCTTATCAGGCTCTATTGCCAGGCAGTGATAAACAAGCTCCCTGTGCACAATTCACGTTGCGATGGTCTGGCTGATTTGCCGCAGTGCGAGAATGCTATCGATGGCTTTCACTCTGCCGTCAGAATCCCGTTAGTGTAAACACATGACACATTACTCGTAAAATGTCTCATTGTGTGGTTGGAGAGGGAGTGAGTGGGCAACTCGTGGTCCCTATTGACCCCGCAAAATGGGTGCTCTTTTATTTTCATTTCTGAGTCAGACACTGTAGAATAGGTGTTTCATAATGAAGTTTGCAAAACAGCACTTTGCAGGGACTCTGTTTGCCAGCTGCATAAATGTACCCAAAGATGTGATTTTACAGTACCAATATACTGAGCTATGATAGTTCTTGTTGAGCAAATGTGAGCTAATTTGGCTAATGTATCGTGTTAGTGAGGGACAGGCACAAAATATTCCAACACTAGTCTCTTATGGACAGCGTAAAACTGCACCATTAAATCAGAAATAATCCTATTTTATCAATCTACAGCCATTTCTGTTGCATGCAAAGTACAGTGCACAAAATTCCCCCATTCCATATCTGCTGCTGAAATTGATTTGTAAAAGAAATCCTATTTCCTTATTTATATCTGGTAAATGGCAGCCTTTGTGAAACACTGGCCATGTCTCCAAGTAACCAAATAAATAATCAACCGCTCAGCTGTGGCTCAGACTTTTAATAGAAGTATTATTGTACTTCATTAAGATATTTCGACCGTTAACTGAGCCTGTGTGTTATTTTCTATTCATCTGCCAGATGTCTCTTATAAAGCAGCTTTGTTAAATAAGTTCAGGCTAATGATATCGTTACAGCTTTCGTTGAGAAGTAGGAACTTTTAAGTGTTGCTGTGTTTCTAATTAACAAGAGTTCATAAAAATTCCTAAGCGTTGTTTATTATAAATTCCTGGAAAATTAGTTTAGATTAAATGAAAGGGGGAAAAATGATATTTTTTGCTTATTTGTTTTTAATACAGCATTTTAGAAAAGGTAGGAAAATATGCACAACTGCAGTAAGCAGAATTTAATCAGATGAGTGTGTTTGGTTCTGAATCTCGTGTGCAGCCTGGGCACATGAATCCCAGCTGTAACTGTCATTTTCATTATATATTTATACACTGATTATTTTCTTGACTGATTGATTAATCATTTGGTCTATAAAATGGCAGAGGATAGTGAGGAATACCGATCAGAATTCACAGCTAACATCTTCAGATTGATTATTTTCAGTCCAAAAACAAATATATTCAGTTTTCTATCCCATAAACAAGAAAAAAAAGCATGAAATCTTCACACGAGAAGCTGAAATGAGCAAATTTTTGCTTTTTTTCTTGAAAAATAAAAATTTATAATCAAAATAGTTGCAGATTAACTTTCTGTTAACTAATTGATTAATCAACTAATCACAACTGAAACTGTGTGTGTGTGTATTCATGCATCTATGCTTCACACATGAAGATCAAGATTCATGAAAAGTGAAAAATAATTCAATTGAATAAATGTGCATTTCTAAGTGCACGGCATATATTTACTCATATTTTGCTTTTGTGTTTTGTGTATTTTTATGTGTGTTTTCACAACAACACAAACAAACATCTATATTATGTTTTGATTGTATATGCATTGTGAAAGAAATTCCAAATCCACGTGATGCCTGAGTTAGCTGTGGCTCACGTGTCGTCTTGCTCACCTGTAGCTGGTCAGTGGAAACGTGCATCAGGTGCGACGGTCGCTCGTTGTGGTGCTGCTGCCCGGCGCTGCTCTCCTGCTCGTAGATGGCGTCGCGTTCGGCCTGCGAGAGGCTCAGGAAGCGCCGGATCATGGAGAGGTTTTCCCAGAGCGTCCGGTTCTCTGGAGACGGATCCTCTTTCCAGCGCAGCAGCTCGCAGAGCCAGCCCTGGAGGAAGGATTACAGAGGGAGAGAGAGGAAGAGAGAAAAAGCAGAGAGAGAGAAGAAGAGCATTTCAGTAAATCATGGTCATTAGACTTTAATATGTGCACAAGGCAAAAGAATGTATTATGAATTGTTTCACTTTGGTCTTCTGTCTCTAAGACCTTTCACCAGTGTTGAAAGTGGTTCATACAGTCAACCAGTCTGACTGCTTTACCTGTGATTATTAAACCTGCTTCCTTTGGTGTTAAAATAGATGTAGGTATCATAAAAAAGTTGCTTCTCAGGGAGGCATCGAAGTACAGCGATGACAAAGATCCAATGACACCATTTCAAGTGATTCAAGCAAGTAAAATGAATGAAAAATATTGTTTTGTAAAAAACACTTCCCAGCACTAAAATAAATCAAAAATATGACTACAACCACACACACACACACACACACACACACACACACACACAAAACTCCCCATTATTTCACAGTGGCTGCACCTGCAGTCAGTGTGTTTTTCTGCCACAGCTGAACATGACGATGTGAATTAGCCAAGGTCAAGCGACACAGCAGGAAGGAACAATTTAACGTGACGAGAAACACACACTCGCATATTGAGCAGCACCCTTGGGAGGAAGCAAGTGACTCCCATGTTTGAATCGCTCCAGCAGAGGGCCATGAAAGACAGAGCTGAGGAAGAGTATAGGAAAACTACAATGTGAAATGCTTCATTTGATAAATACAATGTGTGCACAATGAGAGTGACCTTGACGACTGAAAGATTCAGTATGAGACAGACATATAACTGAAAGCGCAGGGACAAAAGGCAGAGTGAACTCACTTGTAATTCACGTATTGTTCATGCATTGCAGAGGCTGTAGTACAACTAAATGAAAACATGTCTTTGGGTGGTTATACCATGATTATATGATCAACATTTTGTGGTTTAGTGTAAAGATCCAAAGAAAATTGTGATCATGAGCTCAATGAGTTTCTAAAGTTTTTGTTTACATGTGTAAAAAGTTGTTTCTAATGTCATGAATAACAATGGAGCACAGTTCATTGCATTTAACATCACTTTAATCACTTTTGCAGAGATTTTGCATTTATTTGTCACAGTTATATTAATATGAGAAGATATGTATAATAACACTAAGATGTGTTGAGTTTAATCTCGATTAATCAAAATTAGTAGATTAATCAATTAGTCTATCAATGGGCAATTTTTTAAATGAGATTTTTCAAGTCAAATTCCAGGCATGATGATTTTGTGCTGTTATTTGTCTTAAGTGATAGTTGAATGAAAGATTTGGGTTTTCAGAGCAAGCAATCTGCAGCGTCACCCTGGGCTCTGGAAAATTATAATCTTCACTTTTCATTATTTTTTAATCATTTCATAGAACGAACTCGGTAAACTGAGAAAATAATGGACAGATTAATCAACAATGAAAATGGTCATTACTTGCAACCCTAGAAGTACTTTTGTCTTTTTGCTCTTATTAGAGTCAGGATTTGGGTTTCAGGATTGGGATCAGGTTAAGATTAGAGTTTAAGGTTATAGATGAGAGGACCAGAATGATAGTTAGATGTAATGGAATAAACACAGTAAATAGAAACCTCTCACAATTACAGTAATTCAAATGTGTTTGTGTTTGTTCATCGAGCTGGTGACAAACTGAGGATTCACGACTGTACAGACAGAAGGGCTCTGCAGGGGTTGAGTGACGTGGTCACCCAAACTCAGACGTGACGAACGAAACCTTAGCAGGCCACTGTGTGTGTGTGTGTGTGTGTGTGTGAGTAAGAATTAAAGGAAATAACACACTGTAGAGCTGAGTGGGAGAGCGAGGAGCAGTGGGGGAGGTGGGATGAAGCTGTAGTGAAGCTACAACAGAGCTGTAAAGGGACAAGAGTGGATGAAGAAGGAGGGACGGCCGGGGAGTGAAACCAGTGAGGAGGAAACGCAGCGTCAAAGAGAAGCAGTGAGGTATGCGTGCGTGCATGTGTGTGTGTGTGTGTGACAGAGGGCTACTCGCTCAGCCGGGTAGTCTATCCTGGCAGCGTGACAGAGCGGCGCTGTAATCTCCCGGCCAGTGCGCGGCAGCACCTTTCATTTCCACAGGATTACACCGCGCTGCTGGTCCGCACACAGACACACACACATGCACGCACACAGAGGGCAGAGCCACGCCGCCACACTGCATGCAAGAGATAACTCAGCAGTTTGGTTGTCCCCTGTTCCAACTCCTCCCATAAGCCACATCAAACCCAGGAGGGGTTTTGGAGGAAGCCGAGAGGGGGAGAAAGAGAGAGAGACATAAAGAGAGAAGAGGAGAGAGAGAGAGGGAGGAGAGCGGGTAGAGGGGGCCATAAAGCTAGCAAGCTTGCGTGCCCACCTTGTTCCTTTGCCACGTTTATTGTTGCGTTTTTAATTTGCATGCAGAGGGATTTGGACGGCGCTCCAGTTGGGCTGTCTGTGGTTTCAGCTGATTCGGTAGTGAGGGAGAACACACACACACACACACACATACATACACCCGACAAAACACAAACACACAAACAGACGCACACAAACCACCACACACCATCTTGTCAAAGCCAGGGAAACAGTACCCCGGCCCAACGATGGAGTAATCCAACTCAAACACTCCCCAAACCAGCAGGATTAAACCCAAAGTAGCAGAGCCAATCAAACAAAGGCACGACGTGAACTCCATTTCAATGCCAGGAAGTCCATTTGATGAAATAAAGTACAGAGAGTTTATTAGTTCACAAGTGTGAATGTTTGTTTGTGAGGCTTTTTACTTTGCTGCGCGTGTTTGATCATTTCTACAGTTTCCGAGCTGAAAACTCGCTTTTTATGTGATGTATGTCAAACAGCAGTTAGCGCTGCTCCTGGCCGGCACTGTGGACAGTGGACAGTCAGCATTTTCCATGGCAGTTTCAAGAGCTTTGTTTGTGTTTGTCTAATTGCATTGCTTCCACAGGACAGCCAGAGGCAAGGGGGGAGAGAGAGAGGTGAGAGAGACAGAGATGGTGAGAAACAGAAGGAGGAGTGTGTGTGAGAAGTTAGAAATCTGACTCCACTGGGCTGTAGTCAATAAACAAAGCTTATTTCTTCTACAACTTAAAGCAGCATGAAATGTATTTGATATAAAACTTACTTATATATAGATATCCTTTCCTAAGAATTACTAAATCAACAAGATTTTATGTTCAACATTCCCGCACTCTGATATTACCATACTGCTGCAAATCTGTTTTCCCCTTTATTGTTTAATGTAATTTGTTGAGCCTCTCCACCGCAGCTGACAAGCACCAACCGCTCTTGATTGGATCATGGAACTTGCTGCCCCTGCCGCTAAAGTGTTCCAACACGGTCCAGAAAACAAAAATCTAGGGCTCTTCAATCCAGTGTACTCTGTGTTTTGTTGAAGATCATTAAGGGCTCTCTATAAATAAATAGAACAGGTAGTTCAGAACAGGCCTAGTTGCCGGCCAACACAGACTACAGTATACACTCAGTGTGTTTCACAACAACTCGTGTCCAGTCAAGAAACTTTCTCATGTCACTGTTGCTGCTGATACTTGCAAGAAAGGCTATGACTGCCAGAGGTGGATGATTATCACTTAGAGCAAACATACACTCTTATTAGAAACAGTAGAAACTGTTATAACAGCTTTTTATAAAGATAGCAGTACTTAGACTGTATGGTTAAGTCTCACACCTCTCATCAACCCACTCCACACAAATCACGGCCAGCCGCTTCCAGCTTTTTTAACAGGCTGAGTTAAAGCTAACTGTCCAGCATGAAACGACAGAGAGCCAAAGTTACTGACAGTCTGGTTTAGAACTGAATAATGGATTTGCATTGGTCAGGATGCTCATGTTGCTCTGTGTCTGCTACATGTGTAAGTACGTCTTTGTCGCATTTGTCTCCCACAGAATTTAATCTTGGGTGCAAACATTGAAGTAGTCTATTATCTATTACATGATAGAAAATGTATTCTCTCTACAGTTTATCAGTTGTCAGTTACGAAAAAAAAACAACAAACATTAGCTGTTTCCAACTCCTCAGATATGAGGATTTTCTGCCTTTGTTTATCATCAGTTCAATCTCAAGGTGCAGCTTAATATTTCACATGATAATACATTAATTTGGCAGATGTTTTTGTTAAAAGCAACTTGTTCAAGAGCCCAAATAAACAGCATAAAGCTTATTCAGAAAGCCACAGTGCAGATGCTTATTTTTAAAAAACTCTTTTAACTTTCACGTTAATTAAGCAACTAATCAATTAATTATGAAAAAAAAGAGCAGATCAGTTTATAACTGGAATAATTTCAGCCCAAATGGGGGTTAACTGCTTTTCAAGGTGAGATGACTTAAAAAAATACTTTACTGAGCAAATAATGAAAAACAATTCCACTGAAAGTTCAACAAACCACTTTAGTGCCTGTCATGGCAGAGAAACGTGAATCATATCTGTAGTGAGTGACATTAACTGTTTGATCAAAGTTTAGTGTAGAAATGTTTTACAAAGGCAATGTTATAACAGTGATGATTTCAGTAATGAAGTTGATGATATTAGTAACTGTCAGATGCTTTTTAATAAATGTCTACATGACAGTGTTGTTTATGTGGCTGATCACAGCATGACATCCTGATGGAACTGCTCAACAAACTTCACATTTACTACATTTAAGGACATTTGAAACAAATGCTGATAAGGTTTTAATTCGACCTACTGAAGTAAACCAACGCATTTTCACAGCCTAGGTTACTGGAGACAGTTTATTTTGATGCTAAATGCATCTCTCAGTTCAACTCACAGATGCTGCAAACAGGTTCATCGAAGCAATAAGTACCGACAGGCATAGGATTATCTTGCTATGCTGGCACACACCTGCGACAATATTGCACAATAATCCGCTGCCTCTAGGTCATCGTTGCTTAATTATTAATTAGTTTCAAACAGCGGGACTAGTAATCAAGACCTGCCGGCCTATTCTTGTTTTACAGCAGACACAGATCTGACCAGAGGCTTGTGGGGCTCTGGGGTCATAAGGTGCCAAATTAAAAGGGTAATAAACTCTTCAGCAGGCCATTGTATGGTCCTGGTATAAATAGCAGCCGGGTGTTCTGATAAAAATATTTTCCTCACAACACAATAGTTGAATTCATGCGCAAGATTCACCCAGCTATGCAATGCGGTACACCGTGTATGTGAGTGCTGCAGTCACAAGCTGCCAATGAGAGCATAGGCCTGCTCTGTCAGAGAACAGCACGGTATTCACCGCCCAACCCACCCACCCATTCACCCATTCACCACCAAAACTACCGCGGCAAACACCCCCAACATGGAAGCTCAGAGAAACGCTAATGGACAACTGGCCTCGCTGTGAGACAGGGACAGTGGACAGACTGACAGACAGACAGACAGAGGTCTGTCACACGGCCTGGCCAACACCTTCCCTCTAATCTCATTTGCTTGTTATCAGCCCCATCAGGCTGACCTCGGCCACCGCAAAAATAAATAAATAAAGTAAGCCAACAGATGTCCATCAATTTGCCATTTGAGTTTTTCTTTTTTTCCCCCCTCCTTCCTCGGGTTACTGCGTGACCAAAAATAATGGCTCAGTTTCAACCCCAGAAACAGACTATGCGAGTATATTGAGTATCATTTACAGATAAAAAGGCCAAGATGACACATCGAAAAATGAAAAAGAGAAAAAACTGCAGATGAAGAAATGATTGTGGCCATTGTTGCGGCTGACTGGTTGGAGGACAGAGCTGATTTGGGGGCAGCCAGACAAACCTCTCCTCTGTCTGAACAAGGGAGAGAACTAAAAGTAGAAGGGAGACAATGCATTATTGTCTTTCCTCCTCCTTGAACCTGGCAGGGACCCAGCACTGGCAGACAACACATTGCAGATAAATGCAGCCGATAACACTGGTATGTTCAAACCTGTTTCTCCTCCCTGAGTGAGTCAAACCAGCGGCTGCACGTGCACGTTCACCACACAAGGTAACGTGTGCTGTGTTGTAAATACATTACGCCATGGTGGACGCCCATCTGCTGACGATGGTGGAGTCTTGAAAGGTTCCTGATGCTTGGGCATATGCGAATCTCCCGCAACAATAAGCAATAATTGACTGCACAATTCAAGGCCCAGATTTTTTTTTTTTTGGGGGGGGGGGGGTAAGTCTTTATATGCAAACAGAACAGCTATGAGTGAGTGTACAAATTGTCTTTGGCATACTGTGAGGAAGATAGGGCAATGAAAATGGGGTCAGTGGCCTAATTGAACTACACTGGTAATGGAGGGACGGCAAAAAAAATTGTGAAAAACACACTGTACCCTGCTCATAGACCAACCGTTACACCACAAAGTCCTGTTTACTTGTCTATTAGTATCATGTGAGCAGAAGCCCATACTCCCAAAAAGTTAATGCAGACTATTAACGAAAGGACGAACGTTAATAAAAATGTATACTCCTGAGTAGAGGTGTTGTGGTGGTCCAAGCATCAATGCTTAAAGGAATTCATTTATGACATAATGTGGAATTAAAACCATTGATTATTGAAACACCACTGCAACACTAGATGAATGTGTAAGGTTAAGCTTTGCATTCAATATATATCAAAAGTAATGTGTTTATATTCTTTCATGATCATGGTGAGGACACACTGTCAAGATCTCACTTACAAATTTGTCTCAGTACAGGAAAGGAGAAGATTACTGAACTTCATGTTCATTATATATCCAAAGTAATCATGTTTGCATTCTTTCATTCAGTTAGAGTGAAGTGAGGAGAAGGTTTGTGCTGGAAATGGCTTTGCTCGATCACAAAAAACTAATTTATCTTGCATCACTGTAAAGAAGATTACTGAGCCTATTTTCAACATGTTCCACGTTGTATTTAAAATGCACCCTCTAAGTCGTCTCCACATAGAGTTGTGTTTTTGAGGAGGATCATGTTAAACAACACAGTGGTGAAGACAAAATTCACTCATTTCCACCAGTTCTGCTCTATGAGCTCTTCCCTCTAACCAAAAAAAAAAAAAAAACATGACTGGACATTAACAACAGAGAATATGCGACACGACAGATGGAATGAAAACATAGTATAACAAAACATTTCACATGGTTGTAAAGACACAAAGAATTTGTTACAGATAAAGGAGATTAACATTTTTCTAAAAATAAACCACTGGCTGTTCACCATATGGTGATCAAAGGGTTGAATTTATTGTTAAGCCACATTTTTATTTACCTCTGCATCATTTTTCATAACCTCACCATCTGATTCCAATTCACACGCTGGTCCTGAGCCTTCACAAGGAGGCAGGCTACACAACAGATGGATCAAATGGACATCTTTTTGAAATGACAGGCCCTACGGATGGTTAGATTTGCGACCACAGAAATGGATGATGAAATTTCTGGTTCTAATATGTACAAATCATGAAGGCTCTCTTAAGGACATCTTCTGAGGATTAAAAAACTGAGTCATCTAAATCATTTGCAACTTGCCTTTAAAAAATCTGTTTTTTTATTATTAAATCATGTTGATATGACTCTATGATGTCTTGTCATAGTGGATGCTTTCCAGATTGTTGTTGCCAGATTGTGTCACTATCCTCTTTTGTGAGGATGTCAGTGGCTGAGCTTTAGGAGAGAAATTTGCCAGTCTGAATCATACATGCCAAACAATTAATCTCTATTCGAGCGGCGACATGGAGAAGTCTTAGCCAAACAGTGAACGTTTTCTGAAGAGGGGTCGCGACCTCTGCAGATACAATAAGTGAGTTGACAACAATAACAGACTGACAGCTAACACGACACACATTGTGGAGGCAAGGCATGACTGTGCAGGAAATGGCCCTCTCTGTGTCAGCACTTGCTCCCAGAAACAATACCAACCAGCTCTGTGTGACAGTTTACGTCATGGCTGGCGAACCAATAAAGTGTGCAGGGAATTTTCGAGCAACCAAATAGAGGCAGATGGAGCATAAAGAATAACCAAAGGCAAATGACCAGTCCATCTAAAATGGAACACATTAAACATCTGTGTGGTTTCCTTTTTTTTTTTTTTTTCACCGCACGTTTTGTTCTTTTTCTGCAAAGTTCTTTCTCACACACAACTTCACACATAACAACAATAATCCAACCTGCGCGTTTCCCAAGAGTTGGGTTCAGTAGTTAAGTGACTAATTTGCATGTCTACAAATTAGACGGTGAGAATGTATTAATGTTACTTGTCCGCGGTACTAACAAAATATTTGGAAGCAACATATTTTATCTCATAAAAAGGGGAAAGATTCACTTCAAATACCATTTGATATCACAAATTAGTAAAACTCTTTGTCCAGTAAAGCACTTGAGACTGTGTATGTGTACAAAATGGCTGAAAATCGAGTCACTGATGATGCTACAGTACATATGCCTCTTTGTATCAAATATTAGTATTGTTGAAATTGCACCATAATCTAGTTTAGCCTGGTGGTGGGCTGATATTTGGGTACCAGCGCCGTCTGCGCAGCTACACCGAATGTTCAAACACTGTTCTCCCACCACAAATTTACCTCTTGTTTATAATCTTTTCTGTTCGATACTGCTGAGGCAGATGGAGGATGAATGCACTGAAGACAACAAACACACTGAAGATGAACTAGAGATAAACAACAACGGCAGCAACATTACAAACACAGAAAGCACCTACATGGAGTCTGATTCCATCAATTATAAGAGCTTGATTGAGATTTAATTCAAAGCTGGGGTTTAATTGCTAATATCAAAGCATAATTAAGCTGATAAATCATGACTGATCTTATTGAATTAGGGATTGAAATAGCGGAGAACCTGCAAATTGTCTATGTCAGCTAAATAAGTGTTCTTAATTGGCCTACAAGTTTGCTTCAGATACTAATGAAGAAATTTTCATCCCCCAAAAAGTGTTTTGAAATAAAAGTCTTCATATGCAGTCATTTATTCAGTACTATAGCTGTGTGTCTTGTTCAACTTGGAAATTCAACTTGAACCTCAAATAGAATATTTACATAAGTGGCAACAAAGTAAACACAGAATCTCAAATGTCTCTCTGTATATGGGTAAAAAGGCAGCTTATGTGCCCTTTTTTAAGCTCGGTTTATGCAGTATATTGTAAAAATAGTGACTGAAGAGAGGAGTGGATGGAGATGCAGTCTTCCTTAGAGAGAGAGAGAGATGAGGACAGAGAGGGGAGATTGTGAAAGACAGATCGAGAGCATACAATGATAGCAAAACCAAGTGCACACAAGCACCAGCATGAGCACTTGGATAGGTCCTAATATCTCCCCATGCAATTCCCCCTCACTCACACACACTCCTGTATGCACACACACTCACACAGACACTCTCTCTCTCTCTCTCTCAGACTGCATCTGCCGGAGCTAGTGGCTGTAGTTAAATTGAAATATTTCCCGGCGTGTGTCAGAAGCATGCAGAATGGTAATTATGACAGATCTGATTAGGCGGGCCGAGTCGGGCGGCTCCGGGCTGCAGGTGCGACCTTGTGCATTCCTGCGTGTGTAAATAAAATTAATTACAAGCGTAGGGGGCGCGCAGCGCGTGACATCAGCGCGCACAGGGGGGACTCCCACGGGGGGCACCCTAATGGAATATTTTCCCCGAGTCTAATAATACAGTTGGTATTGACTTGAGGTAATTAGGGGGATCATTAAAGCGCTTTTCCCGGCGTATTTGCCTGCCTGATCAGATTAGCGAGAATGGGCCTCAGAACAAGCCCTGTGTGGTCTGTCAGGAGAAGTGGAGACAGTGGGAGAGGGTTAGCTAGCTAACATTTGCAGGAAAGAAAGCACCAGCAAAATACTGTGCCTGTCACTGAGACAAGGGTACCATCTGCTAACAGGCTAGCAAAGTGTACGGACCAGTAAGGTTAGGCACATAGCTTGTTAGATACACACTGGTTAGGAGACTGATTCACTGAGAGAGACACCTATTCAAGATGTGCTAGTTCAGTTAACTAGTAAACACCTGCTCCACAGTGGAAAAGATTTGTCATATATTAATACTCTAGAGGTGATGACAAACAGACAATTTGGAGTCCTGACAGTCGGGGCAGAATCCTAGTTTGGACTGCAGGGTAGGAGGTAGGCGAGGAGGAGAGAGAGTGAGTCGTGCAATTGGAGACAGATGGGGTGAGAGGTGGCATGTAAGGCGTAAGTGAGAGAGATGGCAGGAGAGACACAAAGTGCTCTGGGCATGCTCAGTGAGACCCCATGCTCCTGCTAAGAAACGGAGGGTTTGATGAAACAGGCAGTGGAGAGAAAACAGGCTGGTGGGAATTCCACTGTCCATTAAACAATAAGAGAAAGGCTCATTTCAGAGGGAGGGGAAGACTTAACTGTTTGCAAGATAATTCATTCGCTAAATTAATTATTCAGACAGCTGGGTCTCCAGTTCAAGAAATTGTGTCTTTAATAATAGAGAGGATCTGGCCTAGCCTGTTTCCCATGGCAACCTAATAACCAAGCAGGCACAGGAGATAAATAAATAAATCAATTAATAAACAGTCACGGCCCTTTTAGATCCCTGGGGGTTGTGATATGCTCGCTCTGATCTGCCTAATTTGAGGGAGAGAGTGGTGTGGGGAACTGTGAGTCCACAAACAAAAAAACGATGGCGCCTTGATGCCTACCCTGCCACAGCACAGAAAGTAAAACTTAAGAGTAGTGGTGCAAAATTTCATTGTGCAGATGAACACATAGCACCAATTCATTAAGACATATCTGATGACATCTTTACTGTATTAATTTTAACCATCTTAGCATGTTATTTAACACCATTTGTACACAACTCTACATGCAAAACACGACTTGTAACGTGCTGACCTCAAGTGGCTCTTCAGAAACAGACAAACCTCTGAATGGTCACGATCTAGAAACAGACACCCAAAAGGTCAGCCATCTGCCCCTCTTGTTAAGCAGCCATTGGATGGAGCGGAGTGATACAGGCTGTATGTGTGTGTGTGTGTCTTTGGTTTGGTCTGGTTGGGTGGGTCATGTGCTAAATATCTGAGATTAAGACAGAGAAAAGATGAAAAAACATGTATGACCACTAAACAGATTCCACCCGTAACAGGAAATTAGTCATTTTCAAAACATGGAGGAAGCAGTTCCAGTTATACTGTCACCCTCCCTTCCTACTCATATCAGTGTCCCCACCCACAACCACCCACCTCCACCCACTCCCCCACCTCTCCAGACCAACGAGGCACTCACTCCACCACCCCCCGCCCCCCGCGCCATCATCACCCCCCACCCTCCACTCCAGGGACTGCCGTGCCAGGCGGGTGCAGGGTGACAGATGGCATACACCAACTCCCCCCGCCCCGCTCTCCCCTCTCCCCCCTACTGCACCAGCCCCCCTGCCCGGCCCCCCCGGTGGCGCAGCGGCGGACCAGATCAGTGCCATTCTGTCTCATTAGAGCCTGGCTAATTAGCGTAGCCTCTTCCAGGGGAGAATGAGCAAGTGAGAGAGAGACAGAGAGAGAAAGAGACATGGGGAGGGAGGGCGGTGTTGGTGGCAGTGACTGCGTTCTGTACTCTACTGGTCATTGAGGAGTCGGAGGGCTTTGAGCCCCGCGGTGCGCAGGGCTCCCAGGGTGCTTGTTTTATGACAGCAGGGACTCTGATTCCATCCGTTGCACAATTCCTCTCAGGAAGTGTCAGGGATGTTTCGACATAAAAGTTGTGTCAAAGGAATGCCCCCGAGCCGCTCCACCGCACCCTCAGCTAACCTCCCATCGCTCAACCGAACATTAGCCGCCCTCTCTGCCAGGCTAGCCAACACAGAAAGCCTCCCCTATTAACGTGAATGAGAACAAAGCACACTAGCTTGCTAGATAGCGCTCTGGTCCTACTGAGCCAGTTAATAATGTTGACATCAACTCCAGGCTACCCAGATCATAGCTTGCACCTCTGCAGGCTAAAACGAAATGGGCCGTTTGGCGAATATAGCTACTTCTGGCAGTGACATCGCTGGATCTGAACCAGTAGCACGCAGTTGTTTTCTCCAAGTCTGACATCTCCTGAAGCTAAATGGAGACAGAGCATTCTTGGAGCATTCAATCAGACTGAATCATTGAGGAATGGATCGTGAATAATGATTCTGATTTTATCAAAGAGTGAACGTAATACATATCCTAATAAATCATATCGGCTGCATGGATTACTTAAAAAATGTATGCTCAGACTTGAAGTGAATGGCGACCATTAATCCCATAGAGTAATATGGCTTGGGGTTAGAGTCACTGCTCTATAGTTACTACTCTGAATATGTGGCAGTAAAAGTGTGATTGAAATGCAACATTGAATATGTGAGAGGAGGGGTGGGAGGTGGGGCAGTTAAGGGCTGGCAGAGGCCTGCTGTGGTTATGAGCCCTAAGAGAGGACAGGATGGCTGCGTTCCAGGAACCCCCCAAACACACATACACACCAACAGACACAAACACACACATTGAAATGTGCCTGCACATAAACCTATATTTGATGCACAGAAAAGCACAAGCACAAACACATATCTATATATAGTATACACACACACCTAAGCATATACTCAGTGGAGCATACACCAATAAGTTAACTCCTGTTTACTGCTTTTCTACTCTGGGGACCACTGCTGCCAGTGACCTCCTTCAAATCCACATCTCTCTTACATCTCTCCCCTCAGTCTCCCTCTTTTCTAAGCTGTATAATCTGTCTCTCTGAGAACGAGGCAGGTACACTACGCACAAATGCTAAACACACTGAGAAACACTACATGATGCACACACACCCACGCGCATACGGGAGCCATACCAAATAGATCCTGGTCACCTGATCCTGTGCTTGCGTAAGCATGCTGGGAAATCCTAAGCTGAGCTGAAGAGGCAGAGGTTGAACTGCACACCGAGCTGACAGAACAGCGCCAGCCTCTGTGATGAGGCCTCTTCCCCACCCTCCCCCCACAATTATTTTCCTGGACCCCATATGGGCATCTTGCCAGTCCAGCCCATCCTCCATCCTCATCACCAGCCACATCCACACTACACTCCCGAGCTCAGTACCAGCAGTCTCTGCTGGCATAGTACTCTACCCAAGGCTTGGATGGTGGTTATTTTCTTCCTGTGAGGCTGCAATCCGTCTCTGGACCTAAGCCTTTGCTCGATATTTCATTTAAATATACATTTTGCTATTCTTCCTTGCAGACTGATTCAAACTATAATTAGCTCATGAACAATTAACACTGATGTACTAAGCATTCAGTATCCTAGAGAAAATTTCCTTTTACTGACAAAAAATCTCTAGTCATGAAGTGATGATTTCTTTGTTGCCAGCACCAACAACTACCCTGAGTAGCAATTTCTACTGTATCTATATGTGTCTATTTTTACCTTCTAGATACTCATACAGCTTCTACACATATGGATTTTTGAAGGACAATTGTTTTTTTGTTGGGAGCATGAGAGCGTGTGAATACAGGATGGATTTAATATTCTGGATTTTTTTGTATGTGAATTCTTACAACAGGTACCTCAGCATCACATCATCTACTTGAGACTGTTACACAATGTATGTGATTTTAAGGATAGTAGATGATTTGTCAATACAAAAGCGACATATTCAAATAGCTTAATTTGTTTGACCAACAGTCCAAAAATCCAAACATATCCAATTTGCAATGATAAAAGCAGCGCATACTGACATTTAAGAAGCTGGAACCAGATTTTCTGCTTGTAAAGTGATTTGAGCGATTAACTGATTAGAGAAATAGCTTCCAATTACTTTTCAGTCAATCTAAGTAATCAATTATTTGATGAATTGTTGCAGCTCTACTGCTATCTACATAAAATCAACACAGAGATTCTATGACTTCTATGTAGGGAAGGGGAAAACGACACACTGAATGAAAAGACATTTCCACATGTTGTTGGACTAACATGAATTCTGCGAAAAAATGCAGAATTGCTCAACAATTCTCTGCCCACGGCATAAAACCGAATAAGTAATAAGTAATTACAACCTCGGTTCACTTTAAATAAAAAAGAAAGAAGACTAATGCTGGATTTTAGAAGATTTTTGAGGAAACAGCAACTGAAAACTGGGTGCTAGTCTCTGATTTTTAGGGTTCAGGGGTCCTGATGGGGAGGAGCAGCCGCTGGCCTGGCGGTGCTGGTAGATGTGGCAATGCCGGCTGGGTAGTAAGGGGGGAGACCAGCTGCCCGGGGAGCGCCCATTACGAGATGGAGCCAGAGATAAGTGCTCTCCCAGGCCCCCTTTCACAGGCATAATTAGCACACTTCTTATCTGCTGCTCAATTCACATTCACACCCGCCCGCCATGAATGGAACGTGAAAGAGAGGCAGAAATCGGGGGAATGGGAGAGGTAGAGGGGGCAAGACAGAAAGATGGGAGGGAGGTGGAGAAGGCACGGTGGAAACCTGTTCCCAGACAAACCTTCATTTGAGAAGAGAGACATGTTCGAGTTAATGCTGCGACCGCCTCGTTCTCCCCCTTTCTCTTTCTCCATCCTTCCAAGGAGTCTTTGAACTCCTTAACAAAAACAGTGGTTTGTGCATCAAACTGCAATTTGGTAAAACAAAGCTATCTGAGGGTATAATCATCCTAATCAGCAAGAAAAAAATAAAGCCCTTGCAGATATTTCTAGATTATTCCGCCCTTGGTGATCTATTTCTCCCCCAATCTTCTTCATCAAGCACAATTGTGGAAATCTTTCCAACTCTACCTCCAACAGACATGTGAAAACCTTTAATAATAACTCCTTAGCGCTACATTTTCAAATTGCTTTTAATAAAGAGTTAAACTGGTGCTGTGTTTTTCCTTTTTTTCCCTCTGTTTCCAACACACACAAGCTTGTATTGTGTGAGCTCTCTGCTCTCTGGGAGCAGATAACAGGGGCCCCCATCGCCTTACTGAGCAGAGCTAATATAAACAGGTTTGTTTGGTGTTGAAACAGTGTCGACTGCTAAACTCCAAACCAACTATAAAGAAGATATGTGTCATTACGTTGATAAATCACCGCAGTGATGCACTGAGGTGAGTTTTGTTTCCACTGCTTTTCCTTTAACTGTTTGAATATCAGGATGTTACGCACATTTATTGTTGAATATTTTATGATCTTTTCAATGTTCTCGGTGTAGAATGATGAGTGTGTGTCAGTACAAGAATATCAGCAATTTAAGAGCACTAAATGCCAGATAAAGGAAAGAACACTTCTTTAGTGTTGTATGTAGCTGAACCTTGAACTAAAATGGTCAATTGGATTTTCTGGAAGAAGAAAAGCTGATAACAGAAACACCAAAAAGGTTTGATATATCTGTAAACCTGATGTTTTAACTGAGGTGTTTATTGTGTGTCTGGGTACCTGGCTCTTGGAGGCAGCCACCTTGGCGAACAGAGCCTGGGAAACTTTGGCCCTCTTCATCTCTTGCTGGATCTCGTCATAGATGGTGGAGTTGATGTTGAGGATGCAGCTCTCGGTCTTGCCATTCCACTCACTGGGCAGAGGTGAAGGTTTCACCTATTAAAGAGTGTAAATGAAGAAAACAACAATTATTATACATACATTTATGGACTTTTTCCATTTAAAACTTGCAATTTGTCAGATATAGCACGTGTGCAAGGAGTGGGTCACTTTTTTAGAGTATTATCAGAGTCATGTGTGACTAGTAAATACTTCATATCTGTGTGCGTTATGTACCAAATAAGGCTTGAAGACACACAAACAAATGCTCTATTCAACCAGAATCTAGTTATCAACATTAGATGTAACTGAAGTCTACTATTTTATATATCTTTGACAATATTTCAAACAAAAATTCAAATATCAACCTTGAAAGATAAATTCACATGTTGATCCTATTAATGTTTCCTGCTTCACAAACATGTAAATAGCATGCAGAATTGCATGTCGGGAGATGATAAGCTCCAGAATATGTATGGTCTATAAATGTTTGAGTTCAGAGTGGTGGTAGTGGTAGTAGAGTGGTGAAGGGGTGGAATTATATGCTCACAGGGGAAATGCCAACAGGGATTCGGGGATTCCAGTCCTCAGGCCTTACGCTGTTACAGTCTTCCCTCCGGGGCTGCGGTATCGGGAACACAACACAACCGTATTTGTTCAGACTCACATGAGGAAAAATAAAGGCGAATCTTGGCTGAACACTAACGCTCATGCATGCATCCACCTCATACACACCCATCTACATTACAACCATGTGCAACACCAGCGTTACTTTGCTCAAAAGATGTGTTGGATGAAATGTTATTATCCTTATGTCAAGCTGGTGATTAAAAAATAAATGCAAGTCAAATGAAATCAAATCATCCTCATTCAGCGGCTTGTTGCATCTTGACAAAAATCCTTTGACAAGGTAACAAGTATCCTAATAAAAGCATTACCCAGGAACCATTACCATATGAATCATTCCATACGAGCCCTTTTAAAAGGAGACATCGACAGAGCCGGGTATGAGTACAAGTACGTGGTATGCGAATAAACCATAATAACAGCTACTAACTCATGGTAGAGTCTGAGATCAAAAAACATATATATTCAAGTATTTGTCTAGACACCTAATACGAGCCCCTTAATGTGTTAAAAACAATCGTATAATCCTAAAATTTGTGGTGGAACTGGAATGTCGGGAGGATTTCTGGACTCTTTCATCCTGTTTTACGACAGCTCGACATGGGCTTGTCAGTCTGAGCGGTAGGTTACCATGTCAAGCTAATTGTTAAGGCCGGGACGTGCACTAACTGGCTTAGGGGGAGTTGAGCCGAGCCATCAGTACACGTGAGAGAAACATACCTCTGCATCTGTTTTTATGAGGCCAATAAAAACCCTCCTCTGTCTCTGGCTCAATTGCCACCCTCGCTGATTTATGTGCTTAAATTCACACCGCATTGCTCCATAGGAGAGGCTGGCAGATGGCCAGGTGTATGAGTATGCTAACGTGTGTGTGTCTGTGTGTGTGAGAACTGTCTTGTGTATGAACAGGTCTACATGATTAATGTTAATGGGTTAAAGTCATACAGGTGAAGTACATTAGGCCTCAAGATATTGTACTTATGTGCCAACAGTGTTCTGAGTAATGTGAAAACAAAAAACCACAAACCAGAGGCTTTGAGTTTTTGATCATGTTTGAAATAATTGCAGATTTTATGTCATGTTGTACTGTTTATTGTTCAGCTCAAAAATTAATTTCTGTTTTGTTATGTATCTGTGCAAATCAGTAAGCTGGTCTCAGATATACTAAAAAGCCCTCTGTACATTGATTCTGTAAGGAAATGGATCACTGATCTCTAATCCACCTAATTTGATTATTGAAAACATAAAAAATCATAGTTCAAAATCCTCATCTCTGCTGCTGCGATGTTAATAAAAACATTAACAATAGGTGTTTCTTGTGCAAAGCTTCACTCCATGACTCTGAATCTCTGTCCTGCACTAACACAACCTCTGATTGTAAAGATGAGCTGTGAACTGCAAAGTGGCCCTGCCTAAGTTCAGCACCGCTGCTTCACAATGACACTCTTTCCTTTTAGTTTTTTAAGGACAACAACTGTGGGGGAGCCTCCATTTTGGACTTGGGTGGGCCTGGGCTTCTGTCTTTCTATCCTTCTCACCTAAATAAAAGCCAAGTCCTCACCACGGACAGGACAGAGGAGGCCTTTGTCCGCCCCTCTCACCTCCTAGATGCAGCTGACCACACTTCAAATGGGCTTAAGTGGTAGAAAGTTGCCACATACCTTTCAAATGAGGGACACAGATTTGCAGTAAGGGTACAAAGTTGTGCTGTGGTACACAGTGATTTTGAAAGAGGGACTGACTAAATGATGTTTGATCTTTTACAGAGCTTGTCATCACTGAGTGAGCTTTATTTTTGAAATGGGAGGGCTGTTAATGCTGCCTAATGCATGGTAAAAGGTCAAAATTAGCACAAAGAATTATCCATCATTTGTGCACCATTCTCACCTGTGTGGTGAGGGCGGGGAGGATGTAGAACTCATTTACATGCAGGGAGAATGTAAAGTATGTTTCTCCAGTGTGAATGTTGACAGAATGAATTGGAATTTATTTATTCCACATGTTTCCAGACAGGTTGCAGCCTGATACAATGGAGGGGAATGTGAGGCGTGTAACAAAACAATGTGCTAGGGTGGTGCTTCCATGCATACTTGCTGCTGTCACATGTAAACAGAGTGCTCTAATGAGTGCAGGAGTGTGTCTGCATTTGTACAGTATAAATGTCTTGTCTTGAACTACATTTAGATTACATTTGGACTACATTTAATCACATATGTTGTTATGATGTATGGATATAGCCACTGTTGTTCCACTTAGAAACATTCTATCTTTGCTCCAAAATGTTACTCTTTTCAGCCACTGAAATTTCAGAGAACTCTTGATTTTATTTCAGAATATTATATTTGAAAGTCTTGTTCATTATACAAACATTTCTTTGAAGCAGAGTTGCTCTGAAGGGAGAAGTTATCTCATTAACCCTGAATGGGCAGAGCCAACAACACAAATTTTCATAGCACAAGTTAGCAAGCCGAACTTGAATGTTGAACATAATGACCCAGGTGGGTAACAAGACCATTCACTGGAGGATTGTGGTTTATTTAGCAATACTGGTACAAAAAAAGAAGTGGTTGGGATTTGGTGAACTGACCGGACTCCTGTTCCCCAGACTTGGATTTTGCTTTGCTTCTCTGGTCTGCATGAAGCCCACAAGAACTATGATTGTCTTTGGCTACTACCAGAGTCTCATGGGATCAGGTTGGGTAGCCGAGAGTAATCCTGTGATAGTGTGTGTCACTGCCTACCACACAACTTTTCACCCTTAAGTTCACATCTGGCTAAATGCTAGCTGTTGTCACTAAGGAAACTCATCAGCAGCAGCTGCAGAAGCACAGGTGCTGTGTCAATCAACAAATACTTTCCCAAGAACAGAAGACAGGGAGGCCACAACCCAGTTAGTGGTTACATTTGTGTACTGGAACAGCAGATTGTTTGAAACCATGTGTGGGGATGTATTCATCTCACTGGCATGAGGCTTAATTGACACTGTTGCCTGAGCTAGCAGTGTGGACACTTTTGCCTGATCTGACAACTGTATCATCGCAGACTGACAAATGCGGAGAGGACATTCACCAAAGCATCATTCCTAAACTGAGAATGCAGCTGACTGAAAGCAACAGAGGAGTCACTCTGGATATGTGGACAGATGATTACCGCAAAATCAGTTATCTTTGTGTCATGTTGCATTACACCAACACCAAGTGGGAGCTGACTGAGGGAGTGATATTCCACATCTTAATGGGACCCTACACAAAAAATGGCGGATAGCTTCAGATCAGCCAACGTGCAAACCCTGCGTCCAAACTGGTGTATGTGACTGACAGAGGTACAAACAACACGACAAGACAAGACAAGTTTGTATTGAATGATCTAAAAAAATTCTAGTTCTCTCGGTGATTGTTGTTCTCTTTCAGAAAGCAAATAAAAGAATGAAAACATGATTACTTTAGGTGCATAAAATACACCTGCCTTATACTGCATGATATATTCAGTTGTAGCAGTGGTGCTACAGCAATTGATCGGTCAAACCATAAATCAGTTTCTATGCTGTAAGCATCTACAGCAGTAGCACCAGAAAACCTCGATGGAGAGGTATAAATCTGCCTTCATCCCCTGATTTTTATATTCTAATGTCATTGTGAACATACATCTTTGTGCATCAAGTTGTACTCCAATTTATATTTTTCTGTTCATGGATAAGCTCTGCTTTTATAAACATTTCCATGGAAATGTTTATAAAAATAAACTCAGGTCTACTAATTATATCCTACAGAGTCTATCCTACAGAGAATTATGCTATCTAGAAATTAAATGCAGAATAATCGATGGAATACATGCACAGAGAGGAATAAAACATCTGGTACCTGTACAGGTCGGCTGGGTGGAGTGCTGATGAGTGGAGCGGAGCCCATAGCAGAGGCGGCCGTCAGGCTGCGCTCCCTCTCCTCCTGATAGATGCGGTCACGCTCAGCCTCTGGCAGCTGCAGGAAGTTCTGCATGGCACGCAGGTTGACCAGCAGCGACTGGGATGCTGTTTTAGGGTCTTCTTCCTTGCGCAGGATCTCAGACAGCAAGCCCTGCATGATGGAGGAGAGGAGGAGAAACCAAAGAGAGTTGGTGAGATGGAGATGAGGTGACGGAACAGTAAAGGGAGAAAGAATTGAGAAAGAGAGAACCAGAGAGTGAAAGAGTTGGGTGATGGAGGCCAGAGAGGCAAAACTAGGAGGAGAATAATCACATTAGAGGATTCTTAAATAAGACAGCTACAGAGAGTCATAAGTGTAAATGGAAACTCTAATGACACTGCAGATGTGACGCTCTTACACCCACTTAAACTGTAAACTAATACAGCCTTTAAAAGACTCAATATTTAGACCACAGTTTTTTTTTACTCTGCGTTTCTGTAGAGGCAGGTGGAATCACAGGCTTTTCCTGTGTGTCTAGTTTTCTTTACAGATAGCAGTCACTCTTAGCTTTCCATCTTCAATGTTGTAAAATCATTTCAACAAAGAAAACTTTGTGTTCTCTCCTCCTCAAAGTAAAAAAATATATAATTCTGTTCCGTCACTTCATCAGTGATCATTATTGAATGACAAAACGATGTCATTGAAACTTTTGTGTGGCCTTTGAACTCACTACACTTGGTTGATGTGATTTTGCAGATCTTGGACATATTCTCAGAGCCGTATGTTGCGCTGGATAAGAGCCGCAGCCACTCGCCTGAAATGTGAAAGTCTTGTACGGCGGGCAATCAGTGTATCCTCTGTTTACTTCTCAATAGCGCTCAATTCCATCATTATGAGACGGCGATGACTCCATTATCAGAGACGTGTGATTGGGCCTTTTCATCAGCTCTTGGCCACACACTGTGCAAACCATCGCTCTGCTTCTTCACCATCAATAGGTGTGATTTGGTAATAAAACAAGGTGATGGAATAAACATGCTCATGCTTTTATTTTTATTTATTTTATTTTTTTGGAGCATGCAAGTCCTCTTGGGAAATGAGTTACGCTGCAAATATGTGCTCAGTGTCGCTTGTGTGACTATTAAATGTATGCAACTATATGTGTCATGCTTAAATAGGTAGGGCCGTGGTATCCAGACAAGTGTGGACAGATTCCTCTACGCAATCAGACTCAGTGACATTTTTTATGGTGAGGGAGACTGTGCACTTGATGTGCACAAGTATTCAGTGGGTAGATTAAGGGCATGTCTCTTTTATGGTTGTACTGTGCGTCTGTCTGTTGGTGTCTGCATTCTTGAGTGTGTGCATGCTTATCATTTGTCACCATCAACCCATTCTGTCTATCTCTTTGGTCAATCAGTTTCCTCTCCCAAAGAAAACCAAAAAAAGAAAAGAAAACCTCAGTTCCTCCTCTCTGTCTCCTGCATTAACAGCAGCACCTTCATGTCATTACTCGCCAACCCCCACTCCAACACCTTCTCGCCGCCCCTTTTCTTTTATTAACACAGGCTTGTGGAAAAAAAACACACACGGCTAATAAATAATCCTCCAAAGGCAAACTCTCCAACGGCACATTGGGCTAATTCCTCATATCAGCCACAGATAAGACTCTGTTTGTGTGGGAGCTTGCCAATCTGTACAAAAACACCACTGTCTGACTGTAGCACGCAACATACACACACACACACACATTTGTTTTTTAGAGGGAGTTGCTGCACGTTCTAATTCTAATAGATCCTTATCGGTTTCTGTTTTTTTCCTTTTCTCATACACAGCGACTTCAAAGTGGATGGAGTCGTAATGAGGTTTGCTGTCACCTCCTTCCAACCCCCTCTAATACACATAGTACATCTTAAGACATTATCACTGTCTTCTGTGTGTGTGTACGTGTGTAAGGCCTCTGACTATAAAGTGAAACCACAGATTTTGGCAGAGAGAGAATGCACGCCATGACCGAGTCTGGGTCTTTCACATGGCAGGCTGCCAGCTGCCTTCAAGTACAGTAGAGGTGCTAGATTACTGGAGGGGTGTATGAGAATTATGAATGAGACATAAGCTCTGGTAATAAACTGATTCAAACACCAGGCCTTTTTAATATTTCTTGGTAAAAGTGGTCCCGTGAAATTGTTTGACGACTTTATGAAGTGTTTTTCCTTCGAAACAGGACGTTGTTGTGAAATCTCAGACAGCGAGGGATACACTAAGTGTTAGTCATGGAGTGAAAGGCAGTTTGGTCTCAAAAGCGGGTTTGTTGAAACATTCAAGATGACATTTTTGGATGTACATTTTAGTTACACACTGTAACATGATGTGTGTTGCTGCTTCACAACAGCTTCAAAGTTCACTGTCCCCTTTTTATAGGATTTTAAGAGGTACTGTTTGTACTTGAAATGTTTTATTACCTTGTGAATGTCTGCGTCAGACTGAGGCATAAAATTAGAGATAAAAAATGAAATTAAAATTAAATTATATTAAAAAAATAAGTTAAATCTTCAATCAACCTGAAATGATGTAGCAGATACTTTTTTATGATTATACAATTCCAGTACCAAGGTACATAAAATAATTCCTGCATTTATCATTGTCAGTTTTCAGAATTAATTTTAAAATTTTTATAAATTTGATTGATATTGAAGTCCATGACAAACCTTAGTTCCACTGACGTGCAAATTATGATCTAATTTGGTTAAATCTGAGAATACTCAGTCTGAACCTGCTGCCAAACCAGAGCTTCTTCATCAAAAGGAGCATGAAGAAGAATTAAAAATCAAATTGATATAAAGATATAAAGATGGAGATGGCAATTTTTACTACTGACAGTAATTTTAGTTTTTTACTTTTTTGTTACAAAACTTCCTTTATTCTAGCCCATCTGTCGCCCCTCCTCACCTGGGTTCTGTTGAAGGCCACACGGGCAAAGACAGCCTGTGAGATGCCAGCCCGCTTCAGCTCGTCCCTCACCCACTGGTAAATCTCGGAGGACACCTCTGTGTTTGATGCCACCTGTGGCTCCAGGGGCTTGGTGTGGGAGGTGCGGTTGACAGGTGGGTGGTTGAGGTACTGCTGGGACAGGGACTGCTGCGCCAGCAGCCGGTTCACTGCATACTGCTGGTTGAGGATCTGTGCCATCACGAGCTGCTGGTTGACCAGCTGGGGGCTAATGGGCGTGGACACCAGGCCTGGATGGTGCAGACCGGGGAGCTGGGGCTGCCGGCCTCCTGTTTGACCACCGTGTGATGGTGGAGCGTGAGGCAGCGGCGGCACTGGCGAGGAAGGGGTCTGCTCTGCTGTGCTCCCGGGGATAGGCTGCTGCTGCTGGGAGAAGCCCAGGTGATTGTGGTTGTGGTTAGAGCCGGGTGGGGAGAGGTCAGACAGGCCGTCCATCTCAGCTGGAAGAGGGGGGGAGAAAGATGAGGAAAGAGGGGAGATAGGGGAAGAGATAGGAAAGGTCAATTATTGGTTTCAAGTGTAGCTTAAAGATCACAAAGAAAACACAGAGAGTAGAATTGTAGAAGATAGAAAAAGTGCTTGAGAATCTGAAAAAAGTTCAACTTTAATCACAAAACCATAGCCATCAGTTTAATAGCCATAGTCTCTAATCAGAGGAAAGGAAACAGATCTCCTCTGTATCAAATCAAACTTTAGCCTGTTTACTTTCTATGGGAAGAGGATATGTTTTTGCAGGAAGCATGTATTCATATCCAGAACCCCAAACTGCTAACAAAAAGATACAGGAGTTTAGTGTCTTTTCCCTAACCAGTGCCCCTCACAGGCCTCTTCCTCCCTGATTGGATATGACACAGCTGATCAGCCAACGACTGGTTAAAAAAAGAAAAAGATGGAAACACAGATAAAAGAGCTTCATTGTGTTTGACCTGTGTCTTCCACAACCCATGCCTTCAAAATTAAGTTCAGAACGTCTGTGGCCTCATCATGTGAAAAAAAAAAAAACTTGGAGAGACAGTGGAGTGTGTGTATGTGTAAGTACAGGATTAATGTGTGTCTGTGTGTGGGTGTGGGTGTGTGTGCCTGTGTGTGTGTATCCACAAAGGCAGAAGCAATGCTGATAAATCTGATTCTCTCTTTACATCCTTAATTCTAAAATAAGGAACACAAGTTAGCCAATATGACATTTTTAGGGGAGGGTGGTCTAAATACAAATGGAGGGAGCAGTGAATGAAAACAGGAGGAAAACATTGGAGGACACGCTCTGTAACGGCCTTGTTTGAATGTTCTAAAACTGACTTCACTTGAACTGTCTTTAAAAAAAAATCTTTTCGCAGTCATTTAATGGCATTTTAGAGATTTTTGCGGCATCTCTTGCTTTGGGAATCTTTAAGTCCATAATGGCTGCTAGGGAATATTTTAAGACAGGTTTAAATTATGTGCTTAGAGGATGAAAACAATGATTTAACATTCAAAGTACTACCCACAGAGAAGTGAATGAGCATTTAGAGCAGCTGAATGTTTTCAGGTTTCTGTCTATCTTTAAGGAATTCACATATGCTGAGGCTTTTTGCGTGCACTGTGCCGAGTGAGTGAGTGAGGGGGCAGCGTTTGAGAATTCATACGGATGGCAACATTAACACCTTAGAAGTGTGCTGCGGCCTCCACATTTCACAGCAAAGCATCGTAGAAGATTGTGAAAAGCGTAAATTGCTGTTATGGGCAAATGGGGGAGGGGTGGGGGGGTCCTTCAACAAGCTGAATTTTTCAGCAGATGAAAGATTAAGTGCATGGATGTTTTCCAAAAATACCCACAATAATCGTGTGTTTGAGCTGCCTGTTTCTTAACTGTCAGCAAGCACAAAACACCCGGCCAAGACGGGTCTATTGAGCGTTTTTTTCGAAAACAAATGATGTAGGGGGGGGGGAGAAACAAAACAAAAAATCTTGGTAATAATCACATCTCTTCCCATAATCCCTGGCATTCCCTGGCTCTGATGGTATGGCGTGCCTATTCACTCATATGTGAATGTGTGTGTTTTTTGTGTGTGTATATGTGTGAGTGTGTGTGCATATCCTTGCTCGCACAGACTGCTGGGGGGCATGCTCACAACACACAAACACACAGGCACACGAAGGCATTTCCATGCAAATTGAAAAGAGAAGGGGTGACAGAAGAGCATGGCAGGCCCTGGGAGAAAAAGGCTGCCACAGAAGCGGGAGTCCTCGTGTGGAATCCTGCCACAAAAGAGCCCCGGATTAAACACACAATGGGAATGGGATGTGGGCTGAGGGAGGGAGGGAGTGTGTGTGTGTTTGTGTGTGACTGTGGGTGAGAGAAAGAGAGAGAGGGAATGAGAGAGAGAGACATACAAAGTGACCTAACTCCCTCTCCAGTGTTGGCTTCCCTGCACTAACGTTGCCACGTCAAAAGAAGCCGACACCACATTCGCTGGCGGCCGGTAACACCACTTCAGCTGGCAGAGTGGCAGAGTAGCTTGCCAGTACCTGTGACCAGGTACTTATTCCCCTTGACTTCAGGCTCAAACTGCTTGCTAAATGCAGAGTGGTGAAGTAAATGCGGAGTCACATGTGACACCATGGCCAAAGCACAAAGGGATGACCGCGGCACTCTCTCTTCCAGTCTTCCATACTTGGCGTATCACCAGCACTTGCTCTTTCTGCCATTTGTGGCCATGTACTTACAGCAGACAGCAGCCCGTCATGAATATTGAGATTGGGGGAGTTACCACTGGTGTGTGTGGAGGGCACCTGAGGCTTGTGTGCCAAGGTTTTGTGTCTGAGGTTTGGCTAACATGACACGTGGGCTCTGAGAGTTGGTATGTGTGTGTGAGTACATCTTGAGATGTTATCACTGCCTCTGTGTACATACACATTGTGGTTTTGTTCTTATCGGTACCTGATATCCTCAGAGAGAACATTAAAATCAACAGTTCATGCTTCTTTAGAGTCAAGAGGAAACAGCATTTAGGTGTACTTTAGTTGAAAGGGGACTTTACGTTAAGGGAGAGACCAGGATGGATGGCTTAAAAACCTGCAAATGTGTTGAGGTGAGAAGGGTGAAAGTAAGGCTGGTTCCAAGCTCCAAACAGAGTATGAGCTAACCAAGTGAATAAGTCATTTTTCACTTTAATGTGGCTTTAAGGTGCTGTTTGAGTTTTGGGATTTAAATTAAGAGTATAATTGAGATTCAAGCATTAACAGGCATTTAACATTGAGCATACAGTTTAGGCATTAGGAAAGGAACGTAGCTCCTCACATGTTGTTTATTTTATTGGCAAAGGGATGAAAGGTGACGAAAAAACTCACGTTATGGCAACAAAAATCTGGCCCATATAAAATAAAGTACTGAATTTTAGGGTAAAAGCTTGTTGTTTTTGGTTGGGTTTTTGAATGAGATTAGGTTTAGAGTTGTAACGACTGGGGTGAAGCATGTAATGGTTAAACTTAAAGTTAGGGTAAGTCTCTGGAAAGAAAACCAAGCGTGTGTTTGTGTGTGTGCCCATGTTGCGACATACCTAGTGCATTGGCACGCGGGCTCTCACGGAGGACACACGTACCCAGGTAGCCCTCCAGCTGGGAGGGTTGACGCATGCCTGCACAGTCGGATGGCAGGGCACGCACATGCACACACACACACATACACACACACACACACACACACACACACACAGCATACAGTGTAGAGTTGTGAGGAAAGAAATACGGGGTTAAGGTTTTCTACAGTACTTCTCACCCGCTACAGCTAAGCAGAAATATGACACTTAAAAACATCAGCACCACTAAGGCCAGGCTGGCAGATGCAGCAGTCCCACTTTTGAAGAATAAATAAATGTAAAAAAAAACCAAAACAAAACAATTGTGACAGAAAATGTGTGGGAGTATGCAAGAGAATATACAAGTACAGCAGGTCTGAAGTAAATAATGTTCTCTGCGCATGTTGCCACTTTAACAGAAGAAAAAAAAAAACAAAAAACCCATCAGATAAGATTTGATCACAACACGCTATTTGCATGGACGCTGTGAAAACATTTTGATATAATATCTCATGTGTCATCGCTGCAAGCAGCAGCACGCTGGCAAATAAAAAAGATTGTTCAACAGATTGTTAAAGCTAATATCTTAACATTAAACTGCATTATGAGCCTCACAACAGTGTGATGTTCTGCTTAATCAAAATACATTAAAAAATATATCGGAATTCTATCTCCAGAGAGGGTGCTACTGGTATTATATAACCTCATTTCCTGGCGGGTCAAAGGGGATTTTTTTTTTTTTTTAGATAATATAAAGCACGCGTTGTTAGAGGGTTGATAAGAAAATCTAATTGAATTTCAGACTAGGCGGTGGCCGGTTGAAGTCATCGCTGCTTTTTGTTCATGGGAAAACTAAAGCGTTACACTTACACACAAACAAAAAATAAAACAGTCGGAGGCCTCAGTTTGACTCTTGCATTAGTGTTAGTTAAAGCAATAATGGATAAATCAAAGATAACACTGTGTTCAACAGAGTAATCTTGAATTATTAGATAACAAGATAAAAATGTATTTCTGCTTCATGCAACAGCAGGAAGACAAAGAGACGGGTGGTTAGAGAACATATTGTAATGGTGACTGGTGTGTATGTGTGTGTGAGTGTGTGTGTGCAAAGAGACAAAAGTGTGAGCGCCATACTTTGCGCCCCTCCGTTTTGCTTACCCATCATATCTTTTGTCTTCTTGAAATGTTTATACCAGCGCCCAAATTCCTGACACTTCGCCGCCGACACATTTGCATAGTAAGTGCTGTTCACAATGGAGGAAATCATACTCTGAAAGAGAGAGATTGATTGAGAGAGAGGGAGAGAGAATGAGAGAGGGACTTTAGATTCTCATTGTGGAAAATACAGACATAATATTAAAGCTTGTGAAACATGCAGTAACACTGTAGCTTGTCAAAACAAATAAAAGATAGGGACATGGTAAAACCCAGCACTGAAAAAAAAACACAACTGAAAAGTATCAGACATGCAGAAATTTCCCATCTCGTCCTCTAAAGGTAAAACAAATTAAATAAAACAAGGCTTTATCTGTTCTTTTTTATCAAATGCCGTTGAGTTTGTCTGAACTTTTTTTTTTCATTTCAGTGGGTTAAATTATAAGGTCAACTGAGTTCTACATCTGTTGACATCAAGAGCAGGCGGCAGAAGATATTTACCTTCAAAAGGAAAGAAGATAACGGCTTATTGAATATCAGCATCTGGGGAGTCGGGCGACGTAAACAGATAAACCTCTTTTATTTTTCAACCCTTTATTTACACAATCTGTTTAAGACAACAACTTCAAGCAGATTGAGGGCCGCACTGAGCATGTCGCTCTCTGTCACATGTGTGCTCCTGTCTCTCCCTTTACATTCGACTCTTTGCCCTCTCTACATTTACTTCAACCATCCTCCTTCGTCTGAGAAAAACAAAGAGAATTTTTTTCTCTCTTCCAGTTTCATTAAAATGAATGTTTTAACACCTTGCTGGCCTCCGGGCGAATAGTGAGGTTGGTGCAGGAGAAATTGTTTTTGATTGTTATAAATATTCAAAAGAACCAAACCATCTGTTTTCAAATTACAGGTATGCCATCTTTATCATTTTCTATAATATATGCGCTCGGAGGATGGCGGGGGAACCTTCTGGCAGAGCAGCATGATGGTGGGAGCACAATGAACTGGTACAGGATGATTCTGGTTCTCTAGCCCCAGCTTCTCTACAAAAACACAGGGCACAGGGCGGCAGCTATGCTGTCAGAAAAGTCAATCTATCTGAATTCTGAACTCCTGACCTCTCTATTAAAGCTGTATGAATCTTATGTGATAGCAACATTTCTAACTCCAACGCATGTTCAACCAGAACACAACAAAAACAGATGTGGACAAAGTTCATAGGACGATCCAAAGGAAGCAAGATGGACACAAGTTTCCTTTATCAAACTGGAGCAGGGAGGGATCTGCTCGAGGTTGAACTAAGGCAAAAGCTAGTCCGCTTTAAGCACTATTTTAACCAGCTTCATGTGACAGCTCTAACTACAAAGAGTTGCTGGATGAAAAATTTCCTTTGGACTTTCGGGGCCAATAATACCACACAAGAGTTACACACAAGCTAGAGCTCTCAAAGACATTGACTGTGCTAGCTGCCAAGTATTAAAATGCAACTAAGAGGAAACAATGGCAAGTGTTCACTTATTTGTGTTACAACCACTAATCATTATGGATGGATGTGACTCTCATCATACATGTTTGCACCAGGTAGAGTCAGTTTGGCTCCTTTTTGTCACACTCGTTCAGCAGTTTGTTTGTTTTTTGCAGAGTCAAATAAAGCAAAGTGAGGCGAGAGTCACGTTGGTGTGACTTTGTGCCAACCATGCTGTGGTGCATCATGCTGTCATGATGGAAAACAGGAGGGTGAAGAGGTCCACATGTGGACTTGCACGGTATAACAAAGCAGCCTTTTATATATGTATTGAAAAGCCCTCATTCAATAAAAACCCTGATAGAGTTCAGGTTAGGGTTAAGAAGTCAGAATTGCCCTTTTGATGGGTCACACATTAATGCTTGAAGCAGCTCCTTATTTTGGATTTATGCAAATATTAGGAAATAGCAAGTGCAAGTTCAGCCTTCTATGGTTGATGATGATAACTCCTGTTTATTCGTCATGATGTGCAAAAGCCAGTGCAAATCAGAATGAATGGTTTTGCTTTTGATTTACTGCCTCGGGAAAAAAGGGGGAATGTTTGGGATGACGATTGGTAAAGCAGCAAACCACACATTCCAGTTTAACCTGGTTCTAGGAGCCAACTCCCAAGCCAAAGATCCAGCTGAAAACCATATATTTTAAGTAAGAAGAATTCTCCTTTAAGTCAAGGGGATAATGAACTCCTCTCCTCCAGCCTGCCATGTTTTATTTACAGTATATCTGGGCTAAGGCAGCTCCAGGCAACAAACAAGAGGCCTGTAGAAGATGGTGTGCCTCTCTCTCTCCTCCCATCTTTCTCTCTATCTCCCTCGCTCCCTCTTTCTCCGCCATCTTTGACACAGATGTTCTAATAAACGCTCCTCATTAATCAGCCCTCTCCCTCAATACATCACTCTACCTCTCACAGGGGGCCCTGCGTTTATGTGTGAACGAAACAATACACACACACACACACACCTATTCTCTCTCTCGCCCGCTCTCCCCACTGCTCTGTCACACACACATGCATCCGCACTAAGTGAAATCAAGCAAATAACCAGAGCCTCTGCTGCCACTGCGGTGCCAGCAGGAGGACTGTGCTAGGGCTTGTCAACAGGTAGCATGGCTGTGTATGTGTGTGCGTCAGTGTGTGTGAGTGCCTGCATGTGCATGAGCATGTGTGTGGAGCCTTTAAGTGATAGCCATCTGCAGCACAGAGAGCTTATCAGCAAGACCAGGAAGTGGCACTGGGCTACTATCGGTCCCCAACATCTACTCTACACCCCATCATGGGAGACAGGAAGAGAGAGAGAAAGCAAAGGAGAGAGTGTGTGTGTGTGTGCAAGAGAGTAGTGGTGCAGCAGGCAGGTACTGTAGGCACCCAGCTGCCAGCGTTAAAGTGTGGTGCACACACTGGCAAATGCAAACACACACTAAGTACAACCCCTGCAGACAAACACACAGCACAGCTACACCAATGCACACATGCACAACACACATGCACATACACAATCATACCCACACACACACATTCCAACTTAGCCTGATGTCTTGAATCAGCTGGGGAAAAGGCACATCCCATTTGCAACACTGTGCCTTGTCTCTCGCCAACATCTAACACAGCTCAATTATGGCGCATATCCACCTCAAGTGGGGTGACCCCCCCAGCTTCCTTCAATCTAACACACATACATGTATATGTACACACATGTATGTACACACATACACTGGCAACCAGGTTGTGCTTATGGCAGCTGAGGTGGTGAAGGCCTGCAAAGATGGCATTTTGATGACTATTTGCTGCTACGCAACGCAGCAGCTGGTGCATCAGGGGCCGCCCAGTGAGAGTGAGCAGGGGGTGGGCAAGAAGAGGTGGCGGTGGCAATGGGAAAGAGTGGGGTGAGATGTGTGTGTGGGGGGAGGGGGGGGGGGGGGATCTCGTTTGTTGCCATAGTTTCTGTGAACATGGGCAAGGGGGTTGCTAAGCTTGGAAGCAACCTAAGAAAAAAAAGCCTGGTTGGATGATTGAGGCAGAATCAGGAGAAGTTTTGTTTCTCTAAGCTAATAACTGTGAATCTTTAAATGTGCTTCATATGCGTACGTGCAGGTCAGAATCAGCTCTTCTAGCAGAATGACAATAGCCATGACTGAATACATTTTCTCTGAGTTACCTCATGTAATTTGTAGGCCAAACACACAAAGCATGACTCCCCACTACAAAAGAATGAAACTAAATGTTTGACAAGGCGCCGGACAAAAGCAGCATTTCACAAAATAACCCCCCACCGCCCTCCCCTCCCGGCTCTATTGCCCCTCCTCTCCCTCTCTCTTCAGAGCCCTGTTCAGAGGTGGGCTAATTCTCTTTCACTCACTCACTGTGAATCTCTCATCTGTTAACCTCTCTTTTCGGTCTGGGATTACGCTGCAGAATATCAAGGAAACACTAATCCTAAAAAGGTGCCAATCCTCTGTTCCCTCCTGCAACTCCCCTTTCTCCTCCCACTCATTTCACTTCTTTGGTCAACTCAGAAAACTCAGAGGGACACACAAATCATTCCCGCCCTCTCACCTTCTCATCAGACCACATGCAAGCAGAAACATCACTGGTTGCAGGGCAGGGAGTCCACAGACGTCCCTAAAATGTGACAACCAGTCTCAAAAACCAATTGGGTTTAGGAGGAACAAACC